>NC_039290.1:2225551-2253051 GCF_003368295.1 Carassius auratus
GTATTGTATTTACTAACACACAATAACCACAACACTTACCAGGAATTTTACCACAGTAACTGTTTTTTTACTCTACACTATTTTGTAAAGCACAGTAACCACTAAGTTTGCCATGCCTTTAATATCTTTTTGTGATGTAATTGTAATTCAGTGTTTTTTTCTGTCTTTCAGTTACGTCGGATTACATACTCCACAACAACCTGTAATCCAGCAGATCTTTAAAGAAGCCATCTCTTGTAAAATCTCTCTCTCTCTCTCTCTCTCTCTCTCTCTCTCTCTCTCGCTCTGCTAGAATTAACAGGGAACTTCAACTCCACGCTCCCAATGCTGATATTGAAGAAGCTGTCAAGGGGGCTGAACAAGTCCTTCAAAGGATCAACCCTTCACAGGTAATGTTGAAGACTCTTAGTTATAACTGATTTGCTTTAATGAACGCATCCTTATATTATGTGTTAATCAAATATTTTGGTCACAGATCATTTTAACACACTGTCTCAACATGTTTATATTTCAGGAAGGCCTGTCATGAGATTTGAATTTGACCATCTTGTGCATTTATGAAGAAGACCAAAAGCTGCAAAGGTAAAACACTTCCAATGGTACGTCAGATACATTTTTCTCAGCATTTGATGTTTCTTAAATTTTGGTTCACTTAGCCCATCAGGAAGAACACTCAAACAAAGAGCATGTTGTAGTAGTAATAATTCATCCAATAATCATATTATATTGCACAAGCGTACTTGTACAAAATTCTACAACTTTTACTCCTACTGCTGTTATTGGCCATTACCACAGCTCCCATCAGATTGTGCCCATTGTAAGAGTGTTTATATCATGAAGTTTAAATGAAGTCCATTGTATTCTTTATTGATCTTTACAAATTGGTGCCGCCTCTTCCTGTTTCAACAGTACATGATATCTGTCCACACCTCATAGTCTGCCTTTCTTTCTATGGTGATGTTACTGAACACATCTGTCTTAGAAGCAAGAGAATGGAAATCCTAGTTTAACTTTTCAAGTGCTACAAATCAGATCTTCAATGAATTTGGGCAATCAGATCACTTAAAGTTGTTCACACAAAGACCAATAACTATAATGAGAAGTATTTTAGCATCCACACCAACAGACAGTACTGTTCTCTTAAATCTCTTAAATGTTCCCCTCATTCTGTTAAATTTATACACAAAATTCTGCCTTTCTCTGCCTTTTTCACTTCATCTTCATGCTGTACTCCCTCACTCACACATTCTTTTATGCTCTGTTGTAAGGCAGAAACTGAGAGTTTGCATGATGGTATTTTCTCAGACGCTGAATCTGATGTGAACAGATGAACTCAGGAGCCTACTAGAGTTGCCAAGGAACTTGTGCTTGAAGTATATAATTATATCTGCTTTATTTATATTTTTAAACAACAATAATGATTAAACATGGGGGTCAATAAATATTTTTTGTTTTACAGCTGAAGACCAGAAACGCAAAGAAAATCAGTCAAACCAGTCCTAAAGAAATGAGGAATGAACATGGACTTCTTGTGCCCCAAAAGAAAAGACAGAAAGGTGAAAAGTTTCACATTTCCATTTGTATGTCTGAATTCAATGCAGTTATGTGTGGTACAACATTGATGTTGATCTCTCAAAAGACTTTTCAAGTCCGCAGTTATAGTTTTTCACATATACATCTTTTTTATAGCTCCTAAAATGAGCAAATAAGCTGTGCATCATCTCTGTGATTTGGGAAGGAAATGACTGAATATGGTGAGTACTGACACCTGCAACTGTATTCACCAACACTATTACTCTAGAATGGTTATTGCTGTTATTGCTGACTTATTGTTTTGTCTGTTTGTTTGAATTTAGATGAAGCCAGTTGATGAAGATATCAATTGAATGGCCACCAAGTGCATCACTGCTACCTGAACCCATCAGTTATCTTCTGTGAAGACTGCATTCACAAACCGCTCCACTGCGACAGCTCAGATGTTACGGCCTGTAAAAGTAAACATCACAGCTAAACAACGAGAGCTAGTTGTGGTGGGATTCTTTTGGCCAATATCCCCAACAAGAATCAATGTTAAGTCCAGTGCAACAATTATAAATAAAAATACTATATATTGTTTATTGATTTACCATACCCTAAATACATGTTTTGGCCCTCCAGGACATCTAGACCAGGTGGAGTGTGAGGAGGACGGTCAGAGACTCCAGCCAGCCGAGCCATGGATTGCTCTCACTGTTACCATCAGGCATGCGTTATCACAGAACCTACACCAGCAGACAGTGAGACAAGTTCCTTTCACAGGCAATCAGACTGAACTGAACTCATACCAGTAAAACCATACACACCCCACCAACCTCATATGCCCTGCACTCTTATCAGTTATGCTGACTGGACTCAATATTATTATGCACCCTGACATTCTGTTTGCACTAATTCATACCGTGCTGCACTGCAGACATGTATGTGTACTGTGATTATTATTGTTTTCAATTCATGCTCTCTGTATAGCATAATTTTTAACATATATTGTTCTCTACCTGAATTGAGTCCCTTATATATGTGTGTTTCATATATATATTCAGAATTTGTATTTCATATATATTCATGAATTAATTCATTTGCCATCCATACTGTCACGCTGCAGTCTGCACCCAAGACTTTCGTCACCTGTATACTTGTGTTCATTGTATTGTGACAATAAAGACATTTGATTTAAATTGGTTATATGTCTTTTGTTCATCAGTTGTGCTGTAGGGTGCTGCATAACAACTGCAAAAAAAAAATTATGACATGGAAGATTATGATATGTCCAGGACATGGACAAGCAAGAAGAGGAAGAAAAGCAAGAGAGCTCTAAAAACTTGATGTGATTCTTTGGGGCTCAAGACATTTCACCATGCATGCATTTGCATGGCTTCATCTGATTAGAAAAACATGGTTTTAACATAACCCATTTTTAATATTGTTAAAAATTGTATATCATTTGTCTTAATACACTACTTTAGTTGTCTTTATGTTGTATCCTCCAGTAAAGTACTGCACATGGTGTTGGATAATAAAGTAGGGTGAATATTCTATATTAAGAATGGTGTTTGGTAAATACACCATTTAATTTTGTAAACAATAGATAAATGTGTTTTAATTAAGAAATTAACATTTGGTTACATTAATGACATTCAGTTAGATGAAGGGCAGGCTGAAAGCTGCATTAGAAGATACTGAATGGACTATAATGCTGCAGGAATTTCATGCACAACTGAAGGTGATGGACAAGGGAAAGATCAACATGAATCCAGTACTGTATAATAAGCAAGATGAGCATGCACATTACTGATGTTTAGTACCCGAGGAGGACAAATATGAGGAGTATTTTACACAGAGACACAAATTAGCTCTTAATATTATGATTCTTTGCATTGCATGAATTGTATGGCTTTGCACTATAAACTACACACTCTCTGTACCTTGTCTTACTGAATGACACATTGACACTGTGAAAGTACAATGAAGTGTCACAGTATGTATTGGTTGTTTAAATTGGTGTCTTTGTTTACTTTCAATACTGTATCCTTGCACCTGATGTAATTCAATATTTGGAGCCTATTCCAAATAGGCACTGATGTATATTTTTATGGTTCTATTCTTATTCTAAGATAAACATGACTTACAACTTACATATTGGCAATTTGTTGAAAAGAAAAACTTTAAAATTATGACTCAGCACAGTCTGTTGTCCATGATGAGAAAAGGTATGTGTATGTTTTACTGCCCTTCCATCTTCAAGGGCCCAGTAGAGTCCCCTAGAAGAGCAAAAAAATGTAAATTTCAAATGGCTGTAAATCAAAGTCTGATTATAGTGTCAAAGAAAAAATTGGCAGGACAACTACTTATGCTATGCTAATTAAATAATGTTGGACAGAGTTTTCAAACATATATGGAAAGGTGGTATAAAGGTGTTTAAAAAAGTGCACTTACTAAAATATCGAATTTCAGCCTGCCTCTTTAATATGTCATTAATGTTTACACAATGAACATGTTTAGATGACCCTTTGTTAAAAAAGATTGCATTTTCCCATTTTTTTAATTATTAAACATTTTAAACTACATTACCCATAAGCCTCTGCCATTCTATCGTTTGAACGCGAGTAATATTAGCGCTGGTATTTGGAGTTTATTGGAGTTGTGCTTAGGGTTAGGGTTACGATTTCGGTAAAGAGGTAATTTCTCACGACATAGCAACACTGCATTGTTAACTGAAGGTGTTACTGACGTAATAATTACAGTCAAACGGACTTTGCAACATTAAGCGGTTTATAATTTGGGTTAAAAGATAGTCCAATCACAACGAGTTCTGCGAGAGCCAAGGGAACGTCAAAGCCAATGGCAACCCAGTTGAGCAGAGGCGTCACACTAACTTGTACATATATGGTCATTTATGCCGGGAGCTTCCGGGTTCCTGTAGTGAATGGACAGAAGCTGCAGTTACCCTGATGCAGCAAGAAATACGTTGATTAAAGGTGTTTTTTTGTTTTGTGTTTTAACGAAGGTATAATGATTCCCATTGTATTGAATAGGCTACATTGTTTACACTAATATTAGTGTACAGTACTTAAACTCAAAAGTTTGCATATACTGTGTGAAAAATAAATGTCAAAATGTTTCATTTGCTTAAAAAAAACACCTCTGAAGATTATTTAAACACAATATTTTTCTACTACTCAATTTTCCTTCTGTAATATTTACAATGTATTTATAGTGTATTAAAGGTAAACAATTTATCACATCTACTTTTCATGGAAATGGACCCTAAAAACTTGCCATTCTTAGATCCACCAGTTGAACTATAGGAATAGAAAACAAACAAACAAACATCATGACATCAATCACTCATTGTCTAGTCATTTTACAGTGTTTATTGATATGTCAAACTTTTCGCAGATAAACATAGTGCCCAGAACAGTCTCTCTCCAGTTTATTCCACTATGAAAAAAAAAGAAAAGTTGATAAAAAAAAATGCATAGAGGTAACTAAGTGAAAACAAACAAACAAAATTGCAACAGAAACTCCCTTCAAAAAACATAAGTTTAATATTCATTTATAATTTATAATAATCCTGACAAAAGATGCCAAAGAATAATCAAGGCTACAGTTGAAAATATATTGTTTTCTTCCCTTTATCAACCAAATAGGCAAAAATGATTAAGAACAATGCTCCAATATTTTACAATTATCACCTTTAAAAACATATATCCTGTAATCATTGTTTGCTTCTATTGTGAATAAATGCAAAACAAATAAATGGTTAATAATAATAATTATTATTATGTGTATATATATATATATAGGAGAGCTTATAGTAGAGATTGGAGTGATGAATGTAGAGCAAAAATGAATACAAGCAGAAATGCTAAGACTGGAGGTTGGCAGTAAAGGACTGAGAGCAGATGTGTCACACAAGAGAGGAAGATCTGGAAGCTTTTGAATGGGCTGATATTGTGAAGAGCTGATGAAGAATGATTAAGTAATCTGTGAGAAATCCTACAAGAAGAAACAAAGATAATTTATCACATTATGAACAACAAAAACACTGACAACAACAAATGGCAGAATACAACATACTGTAACTGCAGTGTGCATAGCAGTAATTGTACAGTATTGTCTGTTGGTGTGGACGCTAAAATACTTCTCATTATAGTTATTGGTCTTTGTGTGAACAACTTTAAAAGATCTGATTTGTAGCACTTGAAAAGTTAAACTAGGATTTCCATTCTCTTGCTTCTAAGACAGATGTGTTCAGTAACATCACCATAGAAAGAAAGGCAGACTATGAGGTGTGGACAGATATCATGTACTGTTGAAACAGGAAGAGGCGGCACCAATTTGTAAAGATCAATAAAGAATACAATGGACTTCATTTAAACTTCATGATATAAACACTCTTACAATGGGCACAATCTGATGGGAGCTGTGGTAATGGCCAATAACAGCAGTAGGAGTAAAAGTTGTAGAATTTTGTACAAGTACGCTTGTGCAATATAATATGATTATTGGATGAATTATTACTACTACAACATGCTCTTTGTTGAGTGTTCTTCCTGATGGGCTAAGTGAACCAAAATTTAAGAAACATCAAATGCTGAGAAAAATGTATCTGACGTACCATTGGAAGTGTTTACCTTTGCAGCTTTTGGTCTTCTTCATAAATGCACAAGATGGTCAAATTCAAATCTCATGACAGGCCTTCCTGAAATATAAACATGTTGAGACAGTGTGTTAAAATGATCTGTGACCAAAATATTTGATTAACACATAATATAAGGATGCGTTCATTAAAGCAAATCAGTTATAACTAAGAGTCTTCAACATTACCTGTGAAGGGTTGATCCTTTGAAGGACTTGTTCAGCCCCCTTGACAGCTTCTTCAATATCAGCATTGGGAGCGTGGAGTTGAAGTTCCCTGTTAATTCTAGCAGAGCGAGAGAGAGAGAGAGAGAGAGAGAGAGAGAGAGAGAGAGATTTTACAAGAGATGGCTTCTTTAAAGATCTGCTGGATTACAGGTTGTTGTGGAGTATGTAATCCGACGTAACTGAAAGACAGAAAAAACACTGAATTACAATTACATCACAAAAAGATATTAAAGGCATGGCAAACTTAGTGGTTACTGTGCTTTACAAATAGTGTAGAGTAAAAACACAGTTACTGTGGTAAAATCCTGGTAAGTGTTGTGGTTATTGTGTGTTAGTAAATACAAATACCAGAGTAAAACTATGGTTACTATGGTAAACCCATAGTAAATGTCGTGGTTATTGTGTGTTAGTAACTACAAATACCAGAGTAAAACTATGGTTACTATGGTAAACCCATAGTAAATGTTGTGGTTATTGTGTGTTAGTAACTACAAATACCAGAGTAAAACTATGGTTACTATGGTAAACCCATAGTAAATGTCGTGGTTATTGTTCGTTAGTAACTACAAATACCAGAGTAAAACTATGGTTACTATGGTAAACCCATAGTAAATGTCGTGGTTATTGTTCGTTAGTAAATACAAATACCAGAGTAAAACTATGGTTACTATGGTAAACCCATAGTAAATGTCGTGGTTATTGTTCGTTAGTAAATACAAATACCAGAGTAAAACTATGGTTACTATGGTAAACCCATAGTAAATGTCGTGGTTATTGTGTGTTAGTAAATACAAATACCAGAGTAAAACTATGGTTACTATGGTAAACCCATAGTAAATGTCGTGGTTATGTGCGTTACAAAGTCCAGAGTAAAACTACGGTTAAAGTAGGAGAAGCATGGTAAATATGCTGTAGTTACTGTGTGTGTATTGGCTACACATGACGTGGTCAAGCAAAAGTTAGGCTAGTATTGTAAAAATATGCTAAATGTGTGGACTTTTTACACGATCACGATTATCACGCGATATTGGGTTTGGGTGCTTTGTTGTGCTTGTATTAGTCATGTCTAAAAGCTGAAGACCCATATGTCACATCATTATTTATTTAAAACTGCAACAGGTCTATAAACAGTACAGGTTAGCTTAGGCTAATGACAATGGTAGGCTAGCTGAGCAGCCCACTGACCCATAATTTGAGCATAAACTGCCCTTTAAAAACACGACCCTGTCTAACGTGATGCAGAAATACTGAAATAATTAAAACAATACGCTTAACCACGTGATAACATTACAAAAAGAAGAAGAAGAAAAATATATTTACCCTTGCTTACCTGTTTGAAGGTGTACGCGCATCAGGTGAACTGAACGAGCCTCGCTGGTGACGTCACTGCCGCTGAAGATGATGCGTGTTATTTGGACGCATCTGCTCTCCACCGAAATTAATGGGAAGGATTGGCGTATCATATGCACGCAAAAATGGCATTTGGCGTATGCATTACACGCAAATAGAAAGTGTAAAGTCGTGTTATTTATACGCAGACTGATGAGAACGGGTTGATCATATCACTGCATTGGATAGGTCACAAGATTGTCTATATGTGTATAAATATATGAGACATATAGGCTATATATAATTTCAAATATATATATTTTTAGAGGAATTATATGCTGAAACTTCTTGATGTTATTGTGGTTAAAATCTTTCAACGTTGAATTCGAGTTGGCTGCGTCTTATTTAATTTCCAGACAGTTGTTTAAAAAATTCGTTTGAAGTCACTAATGCCCCTGTCTTGAGGTAAAGTAGTGACTCAGCTGAGCAAATTTGGGGAGGCATGCACAATTTAATCTGAATTACAGAGCGTTGACTTATGATGACACACGGGCCGTAAGTACTTTGTTGTCAGACAGCAAGCTAGAAACTGGCCTCTGTTTATATTTTAGGAAAATGTTCCTGTCTTAAACGTTTTGTGGTTCGCTTTGAAAGTCAAATCCTAGGCAACAGGAGTTGGATTAATTTAAATCTTTTCAAATTTCTGTATTTGTGATGTTCTTTTTTTCCCTTATGTCAGTCAATAAGTCATAGGTTTACTGTAAGATTGATTGGATGCTTTTAGCATCTGTCAATTCTAACTATAGAGTATTTCCTCTTATTTTATTTTCAGCTTTTTAAAATTAGCTTTCATGTGAATTAACATTTCTGAGAAAGCAGAATCACCGGTTAATTACAGCTTGAAATCAATACTAGTATTTACTAACCTGTTGAGGCATAAACATGAATAAACACATTAATGTCAACAGGGAATTCAGCAACAGCTATTAGCGAAAGTTATTAGCAGTAATCAGACACTGATAATCTCAGAGATGTTTGTCTTGTGCCTTTTTCATTTTCACGCTTCACTTATGCTGCATGTGCTCTGTTTGTATTGTACCAGCAGACTCAGGTGGCTGAGGGATGCAGAGATCTTGGCGCTATTCGAGGATTTTCTGTTGACCCTGTGCTTAAGTGGGTGTCGCAGAACTTCACAAGCCCTGTTCTGAGAAAAATGCTGGTAATATTATCTCTCTACACTAGAGTAAATGCAGTGCCTTGCTAAAGAGAGCAGTGCCGTCACACAAAGGGGACGCCACACAGGTAAGTCGACCTCGCTAAACAACTTGGCAGCTTTCACTGTATTAATACGATACCAGTTAAAAGTTTAAACACAGTTGACTGACTCTGCTTCTCATGATTCTCAAAACCTTTTGATCTAAAACTTATGCTTTGATGCTGCAATGAATTATATAGACCGATATAAATTGTGGTTATGTAGTAATTTAGTAGGAAAAGCATGGGAATTGCTTCAGTATTGTTTAGAAAATGTGGATAATAAGTGGGAAGGCCAACAATTATAGTGTCAGTAATATTTTTAGAAACTCTGTTATGTTTTTAAGATTGACCTTCTTATGTTTTTAAGGAAAGATTTTGCGGAGTTGATTTGTTGTTAGTTTAATTGTGTAATGTGTATATAACATTTTATTATTTTTTACATGCACGAATATAGCCTTTGGTGCTGATATGGCTAATGAAATAGATGAAAAATAATTAGCTTATATTTAAGCAGGTATTCTGTTCTTTTGGACATCTTTTTGTATTCAGAATGTCTTGGGTCAATGGCTTTAAAGCTGCCAGAGTGGACAACCATAAGACTGCATGGGGTGAGCGCAATGGCAGGAAATCAAGGTGTAAAAGGGGCTCGTCCCTGTGCAGCCCGCGCTACATGAGCTGTCTACGGGACCCCGAGTCTATGGAACCTCCTTCGCCGCACTACTCCCGTGCAGCAGGGGGCGCCACCAGCAGCAACTTCAGCACACGCTGCGTTTGGCAGGAGGACCATTACGGCAGGAAGGGTGATGTGGGTCTGAGAGCCGTGGACCTGGCGTTTGAAGATTCCGAGACGAGGCAAACGGAAGATGCCGAGGACCCTGATGATGGCGGAGAAGAGAGGAAGGGTGCCGACAGGTGTCTTTTGACGTGCTTGTTGTGTCTGGCTCATATTTTTCAGTCCAAGAAGTTCAAGTCGTCCAAGCTCGAGCGACTGTATCAGCGGTACTTCTTCAGGCTCAACCAGAGCTCTCTCACGATGCTCATGGGGGTCCTGGTTGTGGTTTGCGGGGTTATGCTGGCGTTCCACTGTGTCCAAGGTCCACCAGATGTGGCGTTTGCTTCGGTGCTCTCTGTAGCCATGGGCCTGTTCTTAGCCTTGATGGTGGTGTGTAACAGAAACGGCTTCCACCAGGACTACATGTGGATTGTGAGTTATTTGCTCATGGCGGTGTTAGTCGTGGTGCAGGTGTTTGGCTTGTTGATGGTGGATCCACCCAGTGTGTCTGAAGGGATATGGTGGACTGTGTTCTTCATCTACATCATCTACACGCTGCTACCGGTGCGAATGAGAGCAGCTGTGATCACTGGAGCTGTGCTGTCCACCATACACATGATAATGGCATGGAGACTCAACCTTGAAGATTTCTTCCTTACCAGAAAGGTATGTTTACACTTCTGAAACATTTAAAATTAAAAGAGGAATATTTCACACAAATATGAATTTGTCATTATTTCAAAACCTGTTCTGGTATTTGTTTGTTTTATGATAGTTGATTCTTTTTTTTATGTTTCTGTCCTTTTTGAACTGGTCAGTTCTGGTCTATGTAAAAATGCACCAAAATGATGTTATACAAATGTTATACAGAAAAAAAAAAACAGCATATGAATTTGACACCAGATGAGGGTGAATTAATATATCAGATTATTTATTTTGGGTGAATTGTTCCTTTTTAATATACAGGACAATTTCCAGATTTAATAGATTTAAAAAAAACTAAAACACTTTGAAGAAAATAATTGCACATTATTTACACCCAATTTTGCAACTCCACAGTGATGGAGAATAAGCACCAAGTAACTGATCATATGAAGGCACAATCTTTCACATCTCCAAATTCTTTGGAGTCACAGAGTTCAGTGGATAACTTGTTATTTTTTGAAAGCTTTGCTTGTTTCAGTATTTTTAAAGGAATGCCTGGCATGACAGTTTCAGACTGCAGTGTGGATGGATCTTAGTTTCCAAAATTCTCTTCCCTTTTGCAACTTTGCTTTGTCCTTCACTGCTGTTCATATGATGCATTTGCCATGCAATGTTTCTATGCAGGGGCTCAAATGCGTCCATTGTGTCAGCTCCACATTCCATGTGATCTAGGGCTGACATTGTTAATGCTAGTTCAGTGAGCTTGGGCTTTTGTGTGTTTGCTCCTTAGACAGCTGGGCTGTGGGCTCTCTACTTGGCACTCAGCATGATCGAAATGGATTGGGATAATGGCTGCTGATTGACTCAGGATATGGCCCAGAGCATGTACTTGTAGATTCTCATCATAGACATTTGGGATAGGTTCCAATCCTGTGGCCAGTCAATGGGGGGCAAATATCCATTGGTTGTGTAGCTGCTTAGTGACTTATATAAATGCTCTCTCACAATGAACAAGCAAAGTATGCCTTCATATTTGCTCTGTGATCTTTTGTTTTTAAAGTACATTGAAGTCTTTGGTTGAGGATGGAAGGAGTTGTTCAATATTCTTGTAGTTTGCAAATGCAGTGACCATTCAGTTTGATTACAAAAACGGTATAATATCCCAAATAATGTACGCTACCATTCAAAAGACTGAATTCCCCATTGATAATAATAAGAAATGTTACTTGAGCACCAACTCAGCATATTTGAATGACTTAAAATGACTAAAAAAACTAAATTAATTGTTCTAAATACTGTTTAGAAAGAATTAAATTATGAATAAATATGGAATAGAAGGAATTTTGCTAAAGATTACATTCATTAAAATTATGTCAGATTAACTTTACAGATGTAAATTTGCAATCTAAAACCCCCCAAAGATTATTAGAGTACCTTTTACTAAAAAAATACTGATTTAGTTTTCCTACTTCAAAATTTGATTCAATGTGTTACTTGCCATTCCTTTTGTAGTTGTTTGTGAAATCTTGTGAAATTCTAGATAAATTATCCACTAGTTAGTTGCTGGAATACTAATATGGATAGGGACAAGCTTTTCTTCTCCATCCTTTGGCCAAAAGGGCTAATTTGACAAATGCAGCTACACCTCAGAAAGCTCATTTCCTGTTCATTCCCTTTATCTCTCTCTCTTCTCCATTCTGTCTGTCCCCCACCATTCCTCTCACACCCCTACACTCCTTCTCACTGTGCTGTTTGCGTGTCCCTCCGAGATGACCAGCAGTGCAGTGCAGAGCGACTAGGTCAGTGGGCGATCACCAGCGGGACAATAACTGTCTTTGTGAAGATACACACTGGTGGGGTGGTGTGGGGCAGAATGTGGTGACTGGAATGGCTGGGGATCGACAGTATGAAATAGCGCCGGACTGACGTGCTGGGCTGAAAAAAGACAGCCAGTGCATGCCTTTCTTTTGCTTGTTCTTTCTCTCTCTCTTTTACTCTCTCACTCACTCACAGTAACGAATCCCCTTTTCACAACAGGGCTCATGAGATGGCTCTCTTAAAGTTCTGGGCTGATGGCAGGGAGGGAAGGTATTTAATTGATTTTGCTGTGTTGATCTGGGTAATTGACATGGAATACTTTTGGAGAGTTGCTGTGTCCTGCGGCGTGCCATACTGTAGCTCATCCAAAACTATTTTAAAAAGTATTTTGTCAATGTGAATTTTAGGTTCAGCGTTGTTCTTCCAAATGTAAAAAACTGTCCGTGGGATTTTTTAAAATTGAAAATATGTTTGGTCACCTGGTCTGATATCTTATTGGCAGGCGTGGGACAGTTTACATCCCGAGATGCAAGTTTTTTGGTTGTTATATGGAGAGGCGGCAGACACTGTGATTTCAATGGCACTCTGTTACTCCAGTCTATGAGAGCACCTGTTCTGTGGCTCTTGTTCCAACATTGTCCCATGGGGTTAAACTAAGCTCATGAAGAGACCAGCAAATTAGAGACATAAATGTAACACCTTTTTTTAGAGACACCAAGCTGAATGTGTTATTTTTAGCCCAAGACCTGGTTACATGCTTGTATATTGTAGCTAAATTAACTAATACATAGCCGGATACACTAATTATGTAGACCTTATTGATTCCTGAAAATGTACTTAAGAGAAATTCATGGTGATGAAAATAAACATCGACTTTATACTCTGTGAAATTGTTCTGAAATGTATTTTTGTTTGCATTTGTCAACTTATTACTTGTAATAGTGTGAACAGAAAAGAGCAATTTTAGCCAGATGCCTGTAGCACGTATAGTAGCTAGCTCAGGGGGAAAACCTGTTTGTACAATGCCCTGAGTTGTTTGGAGATGCGTTATAGATGAGCTGACGTTCATTCCACTCCAGCAAAGAAACAAATTACTGCAACTAATTACAATTTCGGATGCAAAAATAATGTAATCATTCAAAGCGGCAATTAATCGTTCAAATTCCACTTATTTTATTCTGTATTTGAGACCTTAATATGGTTATGTTCACACACAGTACGGTTATTTACGGGGGTGAAAACCCCATTCTGTAACAGAACTCATAGCCGTAAATTCAGGACTCACAACTGCAAACCCTTGCTGTGTAATAAGAACAGGAGTGGACAACTAAGTTAAGAAATTTAGAAAAAAAACGATATATATATATATATATATATATATATATATATATATATATATATATATATATATATACCGTATATCACAATTCAGCCAAAAAAACAGGGATATGAATTTTTGCTCATATCGCCCAGCCCTACGTGATACTTCTTTAATAACACTCTGGCTTTTTCACACCTACCATGATTCATCAGATCTGCAATCCAGTGGAAAACACAGATGTTATAAGAACGAATTCAAACTAAAATAAAACCGTGTTTACCTCAAACAATCAAAAATTCCACAACTGGCTCTTGCTTAGATAAGCGCTTTGTTCTTGGGTACATCTAAACAAGACACTGTTTTCCGGTGGACTCAAAAGCCAGTCTACTCCAGAATGAAAGCTGGGTCGACACGAGAGCTTTGTTAATTGATAAAAATACTGACCAATTACTGACCAACAATATATATTTATATTTTATGTGGACCATAAAATTATTTTGCATAATTTTTGTTTTGCCCTATGACAATATAAATATTTAATGTAAGCTGTTTTCTTTTAATTCTATAGCAGCAAATAATGAAGTTCATGTGCAACACTTGTTTAAAAAAAAATATATATTTTACTTAACACAAAATATCTTTTGATGTAATTTTTTTTTGTCCATACAATGAAAGTCTGTTATTGTATGAATAAAAGCAGTTGAAACATTCTACAGAATATCTTCTTTTGCTTTCCCCAGAAGAAGCAATTGTTTATAACAAGATGTAAATGATAAAAGAAATGTAATTTTAAGAAATAGGACTTGTTAAGTGGAATCTGATTCCTAACCATTCTGTTTATCATGATTCAGATCTCCAGTCTTTTAAAATCAAATTTAACTTTAGAGAAGCCTAACATTGGCATAAAGTGCCAAGCTAACAAACCCAAGTCTCAAAACTGTTGCTCCAACAGCCGTTTTGCATGCTGAGCGATCAGTCAAAACTTCTGGCTGAACTCAGGTCAACCTCAAGATTAGCGTTTGCTTTGCCCTCAGCGGTGTGAGCGCCGTGCCTGACTAATCAGTGCAGGAGGTGTCATAAATTAGGATTTAATGATAAGTGCGATGTTGTACTCTATATGCATGTGGTGATAAAGGTAATAATAATAGCATGGCTAATTATAACATTTCAGTATTGGATCACATCAAGGCCTGTTATAGCAGATGCTCTATGGTTTCCTAATGACCAGGGCTTTCTCACTCAAAGCAAAAACTGGGTTTTAGCACTGTGACTGCCAAATGTCATGTATTAGGATACCAATAATGGTGGTAAACGTTAATTAACGTTAGAACCACAGACTGTGGTTCTTTTCCCCCTTGCTTATTTCTGTTTCACTGTGTATGTTTTTTTTTCTTCTGATTTTGAAAAGGGTTTGAGAAACTATGGAGAGAATAATATGATTAGTCATAACATTTCACCAGCGTATTCCCAAAAAACATTTAATTGAAACTCATCTGTGCTCTACAGCAGAGGAGTTCTCAATGTCTTCTCACTTTAGGACAGGAAAAAACATACAACAGAAGCACAAAAGTAATCTATATCGGCATAGATTTCAGTTTTTTTTCTCGTTCAAAGCTCTTATGGAATCAAATATAAAGCACAAGTTTTATGATTCTTTTGTTGATTTTCTGTCATTTGTTTTTTTCGAAAAGAGCAGCCTGCAAAGTTGTCAATCTTTTCCTGTTTTTCACAGAGGAACGTTAAGTCATACAGGTTTGGAACAACACGAGAGTGAGTAAATCCTTTTATATTTAGAGGATCGTGATTGTTACAATATTTTATCAGGTTTATTTTCACAGTCCTTTGACACCTAAATCTAATCATCTCAGATTATTCAAGTATTGATGTGCTTTTAAAGTGTTGTCTCATTCGTGTCTTTTCGTCTGAGGAAACTATTGATTTCCACTCTTTTTCATCTCCACTGTTTTCCACCTTTGTACCTTTTAGGTCTATCTCTTTCAGTGTATGTTTCATTGCACAGGGACCAATTGATGTTTTGTGGGATTTCAGGCCATCTTTTTTTGGATTCAGGCCGCTGTGATGACCTGTGTGCTTTTGCTGTGCACTGGAGAATTGAGGACTCTAAAGGGTTTAGGTGGATTTCAGAGCAGTATGGCATTTCATTTGGCTCATTTGCTTGTAGAAATTTGTCATCACAGCTGCCAAGCTCAGATTCTATGACTGCAGAAAGCTCTATGTCTATAATCCTTAGATTAGGATGGCTTCACTTTCTTGCCATTTTTATTTTGGATTACTTATTTGTGTGAAGGAATGCTGTGTTTGCTGTTTGTCTTTGAATTTGTCAAGCTCTACCCGGTGTCATTTTGCCCTTTCCAAGTTCATAATAATGATAGAAAATTCCTGACAAGGTGCTTTGAGGTCTCTTAGGAACATGGCGGTTCCTTGTGAGAACTTTCTCTTAAACCAGTTTCTCTGTGTATTTATGTAAACTATACATAATGTCCATGCTGGGAAGGAGGAGGAGGTGGCTGTCATGTGCCTGTCACATGCGTCACTGTGCCTTTCTGACCTTGTGTGCTTGTGACAGACAGGCTCAGAGTACTCCTGGAGCACATTAGTACAGTGCTTAGAATAGAAATGAAGAACATGGATTTATTTTCAGTAACAGAGATATAACATCAACAAGCCACTTGTCTCTTTTTCATTTGTATTTTTGTCATGAACTTTCTGTTAACCAAAAATGTAATTAATTTAAATGCCTTATTCAGCGTTATGTTGTTCCAAACTCCTGTTTTTTTTTGTGTGTGTGTTTTTTGTTTTTCTGTCAGAGCAAAGGTGATTCAAAAAAATATGAAGTTCTTGATATACAGTGTCAGTTTATAATAACTACAGGATACTAACGTCATGCAATACCTTGAATTGTACAATGATATAATTGATTCATCTGATTTATACACTTTCATTTGGGATGATCTGGTTCAAAAGTTTGGGGTTGGTAAGATTTTTTTATTTTTATAGTGCCCCATTATGCGTTTTTTGAAATATTATCTTTCATGCAATGTGTAATGTAGCTGTCTGTGAATGTAAACAGTCTGCAAAGTTGTAAAGCCAAAAGTGCACAATAAATAGTTTAAAAAACAAACAGACAAAAGAATCTACTCTGAACAACCGAACCGAGTCATCAGGAATTCCATTCTCACTTCTGTGACACCTACATGTCACGGGGTAATATATTTGCATAATACCCTCCTATGTTCTACATGACCTGCCCTCAAACACTATAGCACGCTCTTTACGTGGTAGACCAATCACAAAAGACTGCCATCTGATCAATCAAATCAGTGTAGGCTCATGGAAAGGATATATATATATATATATATATATATATATATATATATATATATATATATATATATATATATATATATATATATATATATATATATATATATATATATATATATATATATATATATATATATATATATATGAAGAGTTCAGATGCAAAAACCTCTAAATGCCATCTGAAATTTTCAACTAAAATTAGGAATTTTTTCAGGCTCCTATATTTATGTCCAGTTATTTCACTTTAATAGCCTGGAAAAGGACCTGCACATTGCCATTAAAGTAAAATGACTCAACCTAAGCATAGGAGCTTATTAAAAATCCAAATTTTAGATGAAAATTTCAGATGGCATTTAGAGGTTTTTGCATCTGAACTCTTCATATATATATATATGTATATATATATATGTATGTGTGTATATGTATATACAGTATATAAAAATTGTCTGACCCCCAGACAATGGAGCAGTAGTGAAAACTATAATTTATTTTAATGTTATGGCCAATATTAAACTTAACTATTTTGTCTAAAGAACGTTTGTTTCGTCTAAACTTGTAACTGCTAAAACTAAATTTAGGCATCATAACATATAATATGCACTTTTAATTTAGTTTTATGGTATCACTTTATGTTGCTTTTTGTGGAGTTTGTTTGTCTTTTTTCCTTGATAGCTCCCTATGAGCTGCTGTTATTGCAAAAGCTGCATAGTGATTATTCAAAAATGTTTGTCTTTGTGAGTAGATAATGACACTATTTTAATTTGGGGGTGAACAATCCCTTTAACCATTAAAACAAATGGGTGAAGTAAAGCCATCTTCAGCTTTCAGTCTTATGCACTGAAGCTTTTTGGGTCAGTGCTAATTTGTAGGTTTGTTTGGGTCCTAGTTTGTTTTCCCTTGGCTTTCTTTTTGTGATCATTAGTATCCAGCTGTCATATGTCGCAAGCCCAAAGGCATCAAGCCTATTGTGCTGTTGCTGAATATGTCTAAATCGCAGCTGTTTGTTTTGATGAGATAATTATCGTGTTATTATAGGCGAATGCATCTTTTGCCATACTGAGGGCACTTTTCATATTCTAGAATCAGATGACTGACTCTGTGGCCTATTAGTAAATTTGCTCTTTCTTCAGGCTGACATGGTCATTTATCAGGGGCCTGGGGCCTCAAACTGTTATGAATGATAAAGGTATAAACCATCCCATAGTGGAACATGGAGAAAGTGACTTTGATTCTTCATGACCCACATATTGGACTTCATTTTCCTGCCTGCATTTGTCTTAAGATTGATAACCTCATTTCGCTTGCACAAATGCTTTTTCAAATGTTTATGCGTTTATGACTTTAAATACTCATAAACTACAATTTATTTGCCATAAATCATAGCTTAAAGTGATTGGTAGTAAAGTCGCATTTCGTACTCCTGCATTTGACTGCTGTTATTTATGCAGGGATGAGAATTCAGTAGATACGGCAAGTTCATTTGAGGTCAAAGATGTTTTTATGAGTTTGTCTTTACAGGAATTTTCTTGGTAAGGCAGTTCACAGACCACCCTTAAACCTTAAAAGCTTTCTCATTCATACTTCAAAACACTCCAGCAGCATCTAAAATCCCCTTCAAATAAACAATGATTACATTCTGGATATAGGCCTCAATGGACCTTTAACTAAGTCCAAGGGGAAGGTCCTGCACGTATGTGGGTTCATATAATGTTTCGTTTCTGGGCGAGTTCCAGTGTGAGTAGGGCTTTGGCTTTCTTATGTAATAGCCCTTTAAACCAAAACTTTCACTCAATGGCGACTTCCCAGAAACTGACTGTTATGCCTACTTATCTATTCATTTAGATGTTGTGCCGCCACTCTTTTTTCATTCTTGCTTGTTCTCCACCACTCCTCCTGCTCTACTTTTCTCTGATCTTGTTTGTTTGCTAGGTGCAGTGGCTCCTGAGATCAGGACTGGAAAATAGAGAGTTGATCCTTATGGTATAGCAGCTGTATGTACAGGGCTTTTGTGGATTTTGACTAATGGAATGGTTTTTAAAGGGGTAGTTCACCTTCAGTTGCTGGTCCCCATTAACGTGCATAGTGTTCAACTTAAGGTGAACCATGCCTTTAAGTACTTTATATAAAATAAAGAATCGGTCATCATTTTGTCACCCTCATGTCATTTAAAATTCTAAAAGAGATTTTTAGCAGAGTGTTCAAGCAGCTCTTTTCCATTTCAGTAAATAACTACTTAAATTTCAGTCCGGTTTTCAAACAAAGCATCAGAAGGCTTCAGGTTTGGAATGACAGGGAAGTTTTTACTGTAGGTTAGCACCCATGACATTTAATTCTCTGCACCTCGGAGGTGTATGCACTCTTATTCAGTTTGCAGAATTAGTCTCGGTGTGAGTCAGGGCTTTCTTGAAATCTGCCCTGTTACTGCACCACTGTAGTGTAGGCAATGAGTTTTCAAATTGGGGTCCTGGGACCCCCAGCGGACTGCAATGGAGTGCTGTGGGTGTCTGTGGAAAAGTGTAAAGAAATACAGTTTATAAAAATATATAAAATTAAAATAATTAATAAATAATTAAATTAAAATAAGCTTATAAATACATTTTAAAATAAAAATGTAAAATTAAAAATAAGTAAAATATATACTAAAAATGAAATGTCTATAAATTAAACCCAGACCCAAGTTTGAATGAGGGAAGTTGTGAAGAAGACGACAACAAATAAATCTAAATAACTTCCATGCAACATTTAAGTGTTATGCCCATTTTAAACATTGCACACATAAGCACATCAGAGGAAACCGTTCACATGTGTTAAGTGTGAAGCAGGCAGAGGTATTCCAGTTTTTGACATGGCATAGAAGCAGGTCAAGTGCTTGTAATCAGTGTTTCTGTCTCTGAGAGAGTGTGTTGAGGGGCCCTAGTGGCTCAAGGGCTTTCAGGACACTGTAGCTCACAGCAATGAACGTCAAGACATCTGTGGTCTTGTGCCAGGAATGAGACATTATATGGGTGGGGTTTCAAAAACAAAACAAAACAAAAAAAATTGATTGTTTGAACACATTGATTGTTTTCCAAATGATCCTAATAAGGAATTCGGTTGATTAGCAACAAGCTTTGTTTTGAAAATCTCCACTTGTCTCTTGGAGATATGCACTTATGTTTTAAAATCAAATCCAGAAGTATTTCTTACTTTATCTGTTGCATGACCTTGGTCCAGATCTGCTGAGCCCATTGTGTTTGGTGACATTTTTCTCAAAGATCATTCTATGGCTTCACTGCTCAGCTGAGACCAATTTTAGTTTGGCCCAAACTATGACAGTTCAGTGCCAAAAAGGCCAAACTCCAAATCCTAGTCTTTCTTTCTTTCATCTTTTCCTTTCCTTTCCTTTCCTTTCCTGATTTCCTCCCCTTCCATCCCTTTCCTATTCTTTTTTCTTTGTGCCTTCCTTTCTTCCGTCATTCCTTCCTTAATTGAATTTTATAGAAAACCAAAGTTATCATTTTAAACAAAAATGATTTAATAAAGCAAAAAAAAAAAAAAAAAAGTTTCCTTTACATAATTTATTATTTACTTTCTCCTCTTCTTCATTACTTCCTTTGTTCTAACAAAGTGACAAAGTGAACCGAGAGTAAATCCACCCTAGCACAAGTCATGTTTGACAAAGTTAATGATCTGGAAGTGACACCACTCCTCATAGAACTTGTTGTTTTTGAGACAAGACAAGACAGCAACAGCATCTGGATGAATTTCTGCTCTAGTCTTGACTCATGTGACCCCACAGCACATTTAAATCTTAAACGCCATCATTATTTCATTGTCATGAAACATGTAATGACATCATAGTCAGTGATATATGTCCACATCGTTCAGAGGAGATGGCAAGAGCATTTCTTGATCACACACCGAGAGTAAATATTTATTTTGCTAGTCTGGATTTCTTCCTGTTTCTTAGCCTTTCCTGTATCTCATTCATGCTAGCTACCCTTATGGCACAGATACGTTGTGCAACAAGCAGAATAAGGTTCACATTCCCACATTATAAGACAATGTTTAGACTGTTAAAAAGGAAGAATCCCTGTCTGTCAATTGGGAAGGCATTAAGTGTTTCTGTGAATAAAATCCCATCATCCCTCGCTCTTCCCACATTCTACACCACCTGTATGGTAAAAGAGTATGGTGCAAGTCATGGTGACATAAGAGTACTGTACTGTGTACTGTATACAAATTCTTACTCTTGCGTGAGTGTTAGAAAATGTTTCACATGTTCATGAAATCTATACAAAGGATTTGGAAAGGGTAAATCTGGTTTTGGTCCCTCCCTACATTTTAGAAAAACTCCAGTCCTTGTCAGTTCAGGTCAGCTTTAAAATGAGGATCTAATAAAACAGCAGTTTCTTTATTCTCTGACATTTCTACACACTGAGGCTGACTGCTCCATGTGTGGTTCATTGTCTCACACAAACACACACACACACACACACATGCTCGGTCAGTGATCTGACAGTTTCATTTAATCAGTTTTGCTGTGAGTTAAAAGCATGTGACATTCATTCTGTCAGATCTGTCAGCTTAAATGTCAACCGCTTTTTTTATTTCACTGGTATGATCTAGTGTGATATGAATGAACTGAGGGGGTTGCTGTATGTCAGATGCTACATGAATAAAACAGGGGAGCTTGTTGTTGTGTATCAGTACAATGAGATTAACGCACTTATGCTATCTGCTGATGAAGATTCTGGTCAGACCATGACATTCATGGGAAACTGTTAAAATTTAGGGCTTGGCATTTTAAAATCTTCATAACAATAGAAACAAGTTATTAATTACTCAAAATTACTAAATTACTATAAATAACAAGTATGATGTGTGTATTACGGTTTAAAAGTTTGGAGGTCAGTACCCTTTTTTTTTTTTTTTTTTTTTTTTTATAAATTCATCAAATAATCCTGAAAAATCTACTATTATATATTACAGGAAAATAGAATATATTAAAACATCTGTTTTTAAATTGTAATTCTGATTCACAATTTTAATGTGCTTTAACCCTTTCCCCCCTTTTCTTTTAAATG
Source organism: Carassius auratus (assembly GCF_003368295.1). Classification (NCBI taxonomy): domain Eukaryota; kingdom Metazoa; phylum Chordata; class Actinopteri; order Cypriniformes; family Cyprinidae; genus Carassius; species Carassius auratus. Next base: position 2,247,510 of record NC_039290.1, read on the forward strand.
AATGAACAATACGTATTTAATAAAAAAAAAAAAAAAAAAACAAGATTAAAAAATAATTACTCACCAACTGCTTACATAGAATTCCATTAGAAAATTAAACTGGCACTATTAGAATAATCCGCACATACAATCTCTGTGTTAATATAAAGACCATGTCACTTTTATCATTTCACATGTCAACAGGCCCTGCTGTGGGGAAAATGCAATCTGCCAGCATAGTAATATCAATCGGAGATGAAATACTTGAAATCTGAGCACCTTTAAATGTCTTTTTCACACGGTTTTAAAGGAGTTTTGTCAGTGTTTATCTTGATCTTGCTTTTATTGTTTTGTAGGAGTGTTTTTTTTGGAGTTCTCTTTGTGTGCAACCATCTTGGTGTGCTGCCGTCTTGACCTGGTCTCCCTAGAAGAAGAGATTGTGGTGTCTCAATGGGATTCTCCCACCCTATGTATTTTGTGTTAACAGCACTTTAGTGTTAGTGTTAGTGAGTCCCTCGAATTGAACTGCTTTTTTTAGTTTTGAAAAACTTTGGATAACGTCATCTGAGCAAATGGATGCCTGATGGGCCTTGCTTTTCTTCCTGAACTCTAAAAATCTGAAGATGTTTGTACATTCACTCTAGGGGCACTTGAAAGATGGAGTGAAGCTATTTTTCTGAAGCTCTGCTGTGCCATTTCTTGTCAAGTGGATAAATAAAGCTCATTCCTCTTCGGCAAAGTAGAAAATGCTTGTTGCAGAGAAATGGGCCTCAACTAGTTCTCTCAGGCAAACTGTTTCTGACTGATGGCGACTAGATGTGTTTGCTTGGGGTTTCAATTGTAGAACCGTACTCTAACACGTGATAATCAAGTATTGACCTTGTGTGTTCAGTCATATTCAATATTTCAACTCCTGTTATGACCATGTAAACTGGATAACAAATCTGTCAGGATGCCAGGAAGAGACAACTCAAAGTCAAAGTCTGCTTTATTGTTTTCCACATGTAAAGCATAAACTTAGTAGACTAGTAACTATCTGTGGAGCATTGTCCAAGACAAAACTCATATAACAGGAATTACATACCCCAGTTACAACAATTTAATTTGACTCAATGTAAAAAAATGAAAAATTAGGGGAGAAATGTGCCTGATGGTCTTAAAATAGGCTTTATTTTCTTTTTGCAAAAAAGTAATTTCTTCTTCTCACAAAGTAATTTCTTTTGATTTGTTGTGGCATGTGACCTGGATATGTTTTTGCGACATTAACTTGTAAATGCTGTCCATATAACTGTTACAGACTCTCAGAAACCATTTGCAGTAAAACCTCAAACCATTTGAAGTTCTCTTAAACACAGAGGTTTGACCACATACCATCTAATGCCCGGATATTTGTGCTGATGTAGAGATTAAGACCTGAAACATAAAGCCAGTTGCTGGATGCTTTTCATATTACTGCAGACAGTAGGCCTAACTCCTTTCACTATTACATGAGTTGATCTTCAGCTGTTTGAGCCATTTCTGAGTGATGTGTGTTGTGAATGTAGAGCTTTAATTTAACCAAGCTGTTTAAGTGGTCTAAAAACGTAATGTCAGTGCCTTTAAAACATCTTTTTAAATCTTTTCCGCATGCCACATTAAAAATTCCTCATTTCATTCCTCTTCTCTCTTTCTCTGTGCAGTTATGTGCCAATGCGATGATTTTCCTGTGTACCAACATCATTGGCATCTGCACACACTACCCAGCAGAGGTGTCTCAGAGACAGGCCTTCAAGGAGACCAGAGGATACATCCAAGCCAGATTACACCTTCAGAGAGAGAACCAGCAGCAGGTTGGCAAGCTCTCGAGTACACAAACACACCTACCCTCCCGACACTTGTTTACTTCATGAAGCATGCTGATAACATGCTGTGTTTTATAAAACCTTGCGAGACTGTAAAACCCTGTGAGAAGAGTTACAACTTTAAATGTATCCTATAAAGCACTGCTGCTTCAGCCATATACATACATACAGATATCCTTGGCCACTGTGTCATGCCATGTCATCGTGTCAATTTTCTATTTATTGACCTTTTTTGTGAGCATTGTACCAACTTAACAATTGTCCAACTATAAAAAACAAAATAGTCCTAGAGAATATTTTTTCCCCCTAAAATAATGTATAAATTATGGACAAGTATATATTGAATATGTATATGTATAGATTTGTTTTATATTTGACATTAAATATAGGTTTTTCTAGTCAAAAATATTGGATTGGCTAAATATTGTTGATTGTGAGTGTAATCTCTATAAAATTATTGCAAAATTTAGCGAAAAATCATGGAAATTAATCGGTTAAAATGTATACATATATTTTTTTAACATTTTATATTTTGTATATATACTTTTTATATTAATAAACTTGTACTTGTGAAATGTAGTAGTTCTGTGTATGTGTGTGTGTGTGTGATACACAGATACACAGAGCGAGATTTTTGATAATTTTTATATTGGAATCAAGACCTATATAAATATGTTTTATTTTTATTATAAAAAAATATGTATGCATATATGTTATTTAAAAAAAAATAATTAAAAATAAATGGCCAGAAGTTTGTAATTTGTTTGTATTTATACTGTATTTTTGTATGTGTACATACTGTGTAAATACAATGTATATATTTATAAACGCACACATATACATACTGTATGTGTTTGAGTATTTTATCCACTAAAATCTCCAGTTCAGTTCAGTTATGTCAGCTACCCTCATATAAGTAGACTGTATGTGTAGGTATATACACACGCTCACTGGTGTCATCTCAAACCTGATCCAGGAGCGCCTGTTGCTCTCTGTGTTGCCAAGGCATGTTGCTATGGAGATGAAGGCAGACATCAACGCCAAGAAAGAGGATATGATGTTCCACAAGATCTACATCCAGAAGCACGACAACGTCAGGTACACAAGCATGTGGTGTGGTACAGCTATGTTTGCCAGTGTTTCCCTCACACCTCCAGAATGAGAAGTGACAGTGTTCTAACACTCAGTCCCCACGTGATTGAAGCAGGCGACAAGTCTGGATAAAACACAGACACATTAGACACTGATACCGCTTAATGATATCTCTCCCAAGGCTGAAGCTATGTTGAACGCTTAAACGCAGATTAGCGTACTCTCTAGTCCTTGAGATGTGACTTTTCTATCTTTTCTATTGTTTTTTTTGAAGGTCAGTTTGGGTTAGAGTCGCTTGTTATGATGTACCAGAAGTTACACAATCAATTAACAGAAAGCTGTGTGAAATGACAGCAAGCCACTTTAGTAACGCAGTTACGTGTTTGGAGCGCGTTGAATTCAGTTCTTATGAACACATTGTCCTGCATAATCCCAGCCAGCTTGAAGCATCTGTGCTAGAAAAAACTTGGATGTGTGAAAATGCTAAATGTCACGTAAATGTAGAGATCCTGCTCTCCAAATGTTAGGAATTTTATCAGCCATTTAGGAAGGAAACAGCGCCACCTGTTGTCACTCGATAATTCAACCATGCCGTGGGTCCGTTCTGTCATGTCTTAAATTATAGTTGATGACCGTATATCCTCCTCATGGCTAGGAGGCTTTTAAGGACACCAGCCGAGTCCTGCTTTTTCTAATTGAAGGATAGACTGGAGTATTGAGAGTGGCCTCCCTCTATTCAGAAAGTGAACTGAATCGATGTTTTTTTTCTCTGTTAGCCCATCAAACCAAATTCAGTGACCCAGACAAGGTGCTCTGTGATTATTGATCTCATTTTCTCTGTCTGTCTGTCTGTCTTCTGTCTGTTCTTGTGCTAGTATCCTATTTGCAGACATCGAGGGCTTCACCAGTTTGGCGTCTCAGTGCACGGCTCAGGAGCTTGTGATGACCCTTAATGAGCTTTTTGCTCGCTTTGATAAATTGGCTTGGGTAAGTGGACAACATGAATACATTTTTAGTGGAACTATTTTTGTTCACTATGAGGTTATTAACAGATAGTGACAAAATCTTTTTGAATTTTGAGCGCTTGATGACAGTATGTAATCTTAATGAAAAAAAGAGACATGCACAATTAAAGCCAATATCCTAATAAAAACCTAATAACAAGCATATAACTATCGCATATAGCAGCCACCCACAAGTATGCTAACATCATAACATCCTATTAGAGAGGATTTCCGCAATAATAGTTGCATAAATGTGCTGTGCTTTGTCTGAATTCTTAGGAAAACCACTGTCTGCGGATCAAGATCCTGGGGGACTGTTATTACTGTGTGTCTGGACTTCCGGAGCCAAGGGCAGATCACGCGCACTGCTGTGTGGAGATGGGAGTGGACATGATTGAGGCCATCTCGTAGGTTTTTCTTCACATCATTTTCTATATTGATCTCTCTTCCTCATCAACACTTTTTTCAATTAAAACACACGCGTGCTGCTACATGTGCAGATTGGTGCGAGAGGTCACGGGAGTGAACGTGAACATGCGTGTGGGAATACATAGCGGCCGTGTGCACTGCGGGGTGCTCGGCCTACGCAAATGGCAGTTTGATGTCTGGTCCAACGATGTCACACTGGCTAACCAGATGGAGGCAGGAGGTCAAGCAGGGTAAAAGAGAACACCACCCATCAAAAATGGGATCAGTATTTTTAAGTTTCATATTTAAACTTAGCTGTAAAGGATGTAGAGATTTGTGTTAAAGGAATAGTGCACCTGCTAATGAAAATTTGCTGAAAATGAGTTCAGCCTCAGGCCATCCAAAATGTACATTTGTTTATTTCTGAACAAATCTGAACAGATTTGGATGAATTTAGCTTTACATCGCTTGCTCACCAATGGATCCTCAGCAGGGAATGGGTGCCATCAGAATAAGAGTCCAAATAGCTGATAAAAACATATAAAAAAAAAATACTCAAGTAATCCGCAACTTTTATGAAGCCAGTAGCTGAGTGTTTTTAATAAACAAACCCCTCATTAAAATAACTTAAAACAGGGGTAAAATAAGAGTCCTCTGTATACAATAATAATTTCTGCAAGGAAAAGTCATCTCATCTGAGCACAGGAAAGAAATATGCACAGATTAAGCAACATTTACATTGGATTTTGATGTGAGACGACAACAGGAGATGGACTTTTTCACTGGAGGAAGGATAATTATGGATTATGGACTCAAATTTTGGCCAGAAGAGATGTTTAAAGTTTAAAATGCCTTGATGGATATGTTTCTTACAAATATGCAGCTTTTCACTTCACAAGACATTCATAGATGGACTGGAGTGTCAAGTGTGGATTGTTGTGAAGCTTTTATCAGCTGTGTGAACATTCTGACGGCACCCATTCACTGCAGAGGATCTGTTAGTGAGCAAGTGATGTAATGCTAAATTTCAACAAATCTGTTCCTATGAAAAAAAAAAAAAACACGTCATCTTCATCTTAGATGGCTTGAGGGTGAGTAATTTTGCAGCAAGTTATTTATTTATGTATTTTTTGTGAAATATTGCTTTATATAGTAAAACTCTACTTTTGTGAATGTTTACAGGCGGATCCACATCACCAAAGCCACACTGCAGTATTT